>NC_067473.1:179037955-179077955 GCF_947179515.1 Apodemus sylvaticus | reverse complement strand
CACAGACACAGAGAAGTTGTGCCACCCACCTGAGACTCCTTGAAGATGATGACCAAATCAGCTTTGCCTGGCTCTTTGGGAAGAACAGAAAAGCACTTCCTCGGAGTGGAAAAAACATGGTGAAAGCAGGACAGACAAAAGACACTTAAATGGACATCTTTATCTCAGGGGGAAAGATAAAAATATCTTAGCTGACACGTAGACCCAGGACTAAGATGTTAGTTGAAATGAATTGAGGTCACATCCAAGATAATGTTGACTCGACATGACATCTGTCCTATTGCATATTTCATTAAATATTTTATATAGAAAATATCCCTTGTATGTTCTTATTCACAAGCCTGTAGAGCTCAGATTGAAAATTTCAGTCATGAGATGAAAAATCCAAAGCTGGAAAAGTATTCTTTGCCCAACATCAAATAAGAGGGCAGATGCATACCTTGCTCCAATAAGAATGTCTTCTTTGACATGAAGACCTTCTCGGGCTAGGGAAGGAGGTCAGTGCTTGTCTTAGCTTGCTCGCCACTTCTGAGATAAACACCTTAACCAGTAACAACTTGTGGTGGGAAGGATTTATTCTGTTTTGTAGTTCACAGTCTATCATGAGAGGGAGGTCAGGACAGGAACTGAAGGCAGGAACCTCTGGGCAGGAACTGAAGCCAAGACCATGGAGGAGGGTTGCGTACTAGCTTGTGCCCATGACTACTTTAGTCTGATTTGCTGTACCACTCAGCACCACCTGCCCAGAGCAGCACTACCCACCCTTGCCTGGGCCTGCCCAAATAAGTCATTAATCAAGAAAATGCACCACAGATTTACTTATAGGCCAATCAGATGTAGGTATTTTCTCAATTGAGATTCCTTCTTCTCAGACAATCCTAGTTTGTGTCAGATTCTCACACACACACACAAACACATACACACACACCAGCACACAGAGTGGACGGAGTATGTTCAAAGCCCTAGGTTTTACTCCCAACACCAGGATGGGAGGAGTCTTCTCTTCCTATGAACATGGTCATTTCCTGATGATGGAAATATTCACATAGTGACCAAATCAAACATGTTGTCACAGCAATGCTACAGGACCATCCCTACTTAGTTATGAAGAGAAAAATATGATCTTCCTCTCTGATGATTTCTAATTTCAACATTTATGGGTTTTCTCTATATTTTCAGTCATTGATTTATTTTGGGAAAAAATCCTTTATAAGCAAAGATCAACACTTTTCCTATCTAGCAAAGATTCACAATCTAATTAACTTCCAAAAATAATGTTCTCACAGTGCCAATCTTATTACTAAGAACTGTGGCTTCCTTTTCCTTTTCACTGATGTTTTTAGGCAAAAGAGATTGGTGTCATCTTTAAGAACTAGTAATGAAACCAAACATGGTGGCTGGCACACACCAGCTTGTGAGAGGCTGAGTCAGGAGGACTGCTATACGTTTGAGAACAGCCTGGGCTACAGAGCAAGACTTTTCATAAAAAAAAAAAATAAAATAAAAAACATAAAGCAAAAAATTACTAATAATTATTATAATAAATTCAAGCTGGAGAGATGACTTATTGGATAAAGCACTTGGTCACTAGGGAGATGATTAGAGAACAGGTCCACACAATCAATGCTATAGGCAGGCAGGTATGGCATCTGCCTCTGACCCCAGAGAAGAGTACGGGAGATCCTCAGAGCAAGATGGCTAGCTATACTAGCACTGTCAGTAAGCGCAGGGCTTGGTGAGTCACCTTGCTTTAGTAAATATGATAGGGAATGACTGAAGAAAACCTCTGAGGTCAACCTCAGGCCTCCACATGCACACACACAGTGACATAAACATGCACACCCATACACACATACCTGTGCATGCCAAGCACATCAATGTTTTAATTTGAAGTTTCAATCAAAATTTTGCAAAAGTGTGAAGAAGCTAGTAATACTATAGTCAATATTTCAAATCTGGGGCAAGGTGTAGATGTAATGGTTAGTTAAAAGAAGGGAAGGCAGAACAGGCACAGTTGAAATGCTTTCATCTCAATCAATCAATCAATCAATCAACAAATAAATAAATAAAACTATTAAATAAAAATTTAGGAAGCTATGATAGAATTTAAAACAAAACTAATTAACTGTTGCTTGTTCCATCATGCTATAGCTTTGACTTTGAAACACAATGAGCATTGGAGACTGAGCCAATCTGGTAAATATTACTTCCAGGTTCCAACTGTCAGGTGCATCTGTCTAAGAACTCAGAGAAGGAACTTACAGGGACAAAATATCCAGTGGACAGCAGCTTTGGCCCTGATCTGTCCCCAATGCTACCCTTAACATTTTGGTCCAAATTTGTTTTTGCATCCATCTTTATTTGGTACCTGCACAGGATTGAACTGGGAAAAAAATATTCCATTTTTATAGGAAAGAAAGAAGGGAAAATATTTGTCATTCTTGAAGCTGCTGAGAATACTCACTCTTTGAAGCTATGAGGAAAAATAATATATGTACATATAATTAATGTTGTCAGGATTAAGTACTTTTCCATTTGTAATGGTTCTTAGAATGGATGATAAAAGATTGGAGAAACACATCTACTGAGTTAAGATTTATGATAAAGGAAAGAATAAAAGAAACAAAACCAACCAGGACTATGTGTTTTCCTTCAAAACTCATCTTCATCGTTCACAGAAAACACACATGAAATATTGAAGAAGAAAACTCAAAATAGGAAAAAAAATACGAACAAAAAATATTAGGATAATTAGTTATAATTGCATTAACTTAAGATAAGGCTAAAGAAGAACCCATAGAAAGAAACACTTGAGCGGGCACCATGTGGCTACACATTAAAGTCTGTGTAAGCCAACTGTCCTGGAAGAAAAATGCAGCCTTTCTTTATGAAGCGTTTGCTAACTTGATGTTGAATAGCAATGGAAAACACACAGCAGACAGCAGTCTTAAAAACAGCCATTTTGTGACCATACTGTTTCACTTAAGATGGATATGGCATACATAAATATTTACCTAGGTTTATTGACTTAGTGTATAGGTGTGCATGTACACTACATGCACGAAAGGGGATGCAGAGGTCAAAAGAGGGCACTGGATGCCTTGCTTATAGTTTTATTAACAATGGAGGACACCTGGAAGTAATTTTAAAAACAATCACCATAAATCCACAAAGTCCAAGTTGAAACTATAACCGTACATTCTTGGTAATCAAATAAATGTTAATTCTAAGCCACAAATTGTTGTATTAGAATAAGCTGGGGTGTAGCTCCCAGCCTCTGCCCAGTGAGCTAAGCCAGACACAAGAGCACATGGAATGCTTCTCTGAGAACGCTGTTCATCAGCTATATTATGGCAGTAGAGTGTGTCTGTCTCAGTTCAGCAGATGTATGCAAATTACTTCATATCACTAGACAGCAAGGAGATGAAGATCAAAAGCCCAAGGAGATGTCATAAGATGCCCGTCAGGACAGTTTCTGTCAAAAGGACAAAAGTAGATATAAACAGATCCTGGACTAACACAGCCACTGTAGTACATAGCATGGAGGTTCCTCAAACAATTGAAAATGACACTGATGGACTAGGAGAGCACCTCAGTGGGAGAGCTTCCTCCAGCACGAGCAAGGGCTTGTGTCCAACTGCCAGCACTACAGAAAACCATGAAATAATAATCAAAACACAGATGTCTCATGATGCAGTATTCCTACTGAATAGCTGCAAAGTCAGTCTGTCAAAAAGATAGCTGCACCCCATTTTCACAATGCCAACATGTGGGAACAAGCAGAATACCAAAGACAGATGCATAAAGAATATGTGGGGTGTGTGTGTTTGTATGTGGATGTACATGTAGGTAGATGTGTACATATATGTAAACACACAGAAATACTGACACTAACAAGATGGATGGGCTTAAAGGAGGCTGTGCTACATGAAGCCAGCCAGACACACAAAGACAGACATCACGCGCTCTCTCATTTATACAGGGAACTTCAAAAGGTCAAACTGTTAGAAGCTGAAAACGGAACTGGTTACGAGGGCAAAGTAGTAGATGAAATGTAGATGTTAGGCTACGAGTATGTATTTTCAGTCATGCAAGCTCGGGGGATAATGTACAATATAGTGATTATAATTAATACCATTCACTTGAAGTTTGCCAAGGGCAAATCTTACATATTCTCCATCTTACATATTCATGTTAATTTGACTGGGATAATCATTTCCAAGTGTGTATATATGTCAAATCTTCACGTTGTATAGTAGAAATATTTATAATTTTATTTATCCACTTTATATCACTAAATCGAGACTAAAATGACCTTGATGTGATCAGGAAAGTATGACCAGCGGCAAAGAGAGGGGTGCTAAGCTGCTAGGTGCTGTGATCATGGTGGGAAAAGTGAGAATGGAGATTCAGATAGCTTTCCAAAAGAGAAGAATCTAGAATTAGGTCATGAAAGACAGACAAGATTTCACTAATGACAGAAGAGAACAGAGGTTATCCCATGGACTGGAAGAGGATGGAAAGGAACTTGAGAAGGCTCACAGGAGGAATGGGATACATGATGGAGGAAATGTGGGATGTACAAGAAATCGTAACAGGCCTGTGCTATGCCAGGGTAAGGTTCCTCATGATAGATTACAGAGAGCATAAGGGTGGAGGGGGTCTGGTGAGGGGCATGGAGCCTCTGTCCTCTTTCCTGGGCTTCCCTCTCCTTCTGAACACATTACAAAGCTTCACAGACAAGATTCTCATTACCTCTAAAACGCCTCTTCTCTCGCGCGCGCGAGAATCCAGACCGAAATATATAAATAGATATACATGCACATACATGTGTGTGTGTGTGTGTGTGTGTATAGCTTTATTTTACAGAAGTAGTTGTATATACACTCCTGATGGAATTGTTACAAGGCACACAGTTACTGTAACAACAGTGGCACTTGCCAAGTAGTCAAGAACTCAAGAAATATGAATCATGTCTGCTGAGGAGAGAGATTTGGGATATGCACAAATAAGTTGTTGAAGATGGAAAAACAAAAGTTGCTTAACTTAGTAGATGTGATTTCCACAGGATGAATATTACCTCAGCACAGATCAGTAAGGTTACACCAAAAAACAAAAACCCTATCAATATTATTAATATTCATCTTCTGTAACCAATGAAAAATAAGAATATTTAAATGAATGCATATCATATACAACTTTATTTCTTCCTCCCCCCTTTATTCCTTTTCTTCTGCCTCAATCCCTCCTCACCATATTTCTTTTGTTTATGTTTTATTGAGATAGGGTTTGATGTAGTCCAGGTTGCCCTCCAACTCCTTTATAGCCAAGGCTTACCTCGCATTCCCAATCCTCCTGTCTTAGCCTCCTGAGTTCCAGAAATAAAAGTGTCTACCACTATATCAGCTTTTTAGTCTCAACGAAACCAAAGACAACTATGTGGCTTCCTAACTAACATATGGCTCCAGATACAAAATTGTCCTTTTTTTCTAAATCTAACTCAGAAAAAAAGGGAGGAACACATTGGAGATAAAGCATGAAGCCTAGAAGACTTGTCGGAAGGTGAAAAGCTAGTGAGTACAGACAGAATGACGGAGGCCAGTGAGTACAGACGGACAGAATGACGGAGGCCGAGCTGGGCTGCACACTAGGTCTTCCTTTTGTCTTCACCGACTCTCTGCTGCCTGCTTGTAAACGCACTGCGTATTCTTCTGTTCAACTATTCTTTTGCAGAGATCTAGCTCAGTGAGGTTGCTTTAGCTATGCAACTCACCAGCCAAAAAGAGATTCCAGGAAGAGCCTCTAAGAGGAAATAAGTCATCGAGGAGTTCAATACAACATTAAGACTGAACACAAAATACTCTGGGTATTTTTAAGTGAGGATCTTCCATGTATACACTTTCAGGCTGGTTATTTATATCTACATGTGTATTGATATGTCTGCAGATATTATATGCACTTTATCTAGAGGAACTTTCTGGCTCCTCCAGAAAATAAAATCTCAATAATATTTTGAAATTGATGAAATGTTTTTTATTCACTTGAAGCCTACATTTGAAATAGCCCTGAAATAAAAAAGACAACTGATATTTTTGTCTTTAAAGAAGAAAGCACAACTTAATGTAAGGCTTTAAAATCTCCATTTTTATCCTGGCATGATCATTTTGAGGATCCTGATGTTAGATTTCCTTTAAGAGGTGATTCCAACAAACCCCATTCTCAATAACCTGGTTGTAAATCCAGCTGCAGTGCAGAAGACAGTCCACAATGGTGGAAGCTACCTACAGGACAGGTAAATTGTCATCCTCTGGCTTCTGCATAGTGCCCACTGCTTGGGAATAAATACGGCATGAGAACACAAGTAGTCGGATGGATGCTCACAGAGAAATCTCAGTTCTTTGGATAGAATGAAGGATGCCCAGAATGCATTGAGATGGTGAACTATGGGGAATTAAACTTTAAAGAGCACAGGGACCAGATGGGAGCTGGCAGATTGAACCATTCCTCATTAGGCAAATAGTATTAAGCATTTTAACCATCTCTAAAGATGTACTCAGTGGCTGCATTGTAAAACAATTCGGGTCAGTAATGAGGAACCTTAATAAGCAAGAAAAATATAATTAAAATTAGTGTGTGCTAAGGGCTCACCTAAACACTGAGAAAATGAGATTGGAGAGATTGCTCAAAGAGTTAAGTGTTCTCCAAGCAAATATTAGGATCTGAGGTCTAATCCCCAGTACCCACAAAACCAGCTGAGGCCCCATGGCAGCCACTTGTAATCAGTGTAATCACAGTGAGCTGGAGCCACAAACAGGGGCTTCCCAGAGCAAGCTGGGAGGGGAGAGTAGCCAAATCAGTGTGCTCTGGGTTTAACTGAGAGACCTGGCTTCAACATATGAGATGGAAAATGATCAAGAGAGACAACAGATGTCAACCTGGAGCCTACACACACACACACACACATGCACACACATACGCGCACACACACGCACACACGCACACACGCGCACACACACACACACACACACACACACACACAAAGGGAAAAGGAAAAGGTAAAATAAATGAATTTGGTTACAGGTTTTACCATAACATGTATGTGACATCATTCTTAGAAAAGAAAAGAAGTTCTACTATTAAATGAAGTATTATTTTTATAGTATATGTATAATTTCCTTCATTTAAAATATCATTCCCAACTACATCCCAGTCATATACAAACTTTCTTTTTTTTCTAGATTTAAAATGAGATTTCTAACTGTATCCAAAACTGTATTTCTTAAAACCGAAAGCTGATCTCCAGGATTCTTTACAAAGGATTAAAGTCTTACAACTCAAAACTGGGATACCAAGATAATTCTGTTTCTAAAGCGAGACTCCTTTTAAAACTAAGAAATTGATTAGTTTTTCAACCCAGCCTCTGGAAAAAAATTTTAAAAGCTTGTCAAATAAAGATAAAACATCTATTTTATAAGAAGAAAATGTTATACTTAAATAATATTCTTAAATTTGGGGAATATGTTTATAATAGAATTAATAAATCCCTACTTATATGTTTCTTCTAAAAATCCAAAATGCTGAAATATTTTCCAAAACTGTTACGGTAAAAATGTTGGTTAGGACCAACCAGGACCCATGTCAGCAAGTCACATCAGACTAGCTGAGGGTAGAGCTTGGTAAATTGTTTTACTGATTCCCTGATAAGGCTTACAAAGTAGGTAAGTGCTAGGAAGCCCAGGATTCATATCCCAGGAGGTACTGTGAAGGGAGAAGTCTTTCCTGACAATGCCTATGGGAACAGATACTGAGAGTTCCATGTATATATAGTTAAGCCCTCATGGCAAGATGTAGGCGGTCTCAGTGGCCACTGTATCAGTCTGGTTCTACAAACAAGACATTCAAAGAAGTAATCCCCACTGCCATCACCTGAAGACAACAGTCTGATTTCTACTGAGTGCTCAGGGACGATCCAAGGTGTGTCCTTGGCCTTGCTGAGGTTACCACTTTCTACAGAGAGGTCTGTCTGGGGAAGCTTTGTCATTCTAGAACACAGGGCGATGCCAGAGGAAAAATAGGGGGTATGATTTATAACCCTTCAATCAAAGTAATAGAGATAGACAGACACAAATGAAGACAGAGGCATCAGACTTTCCACCTGCCTGTAGTCTTCCTATGGGTCCAGATAAGGATGAAAACAAAAATCAATTTAAAAAAATGTTTCTACATGACCAACATGATTTTAAGTTAGCATTTGTCAACAGTCACATTGAGAGGTATATGTACAGAAACTATGGCATAATGAATAGAGGGATATGTGAATATTGGTAAGTCAGAGTGAAGGGAGACCATTCTGGGGTCGTGCACTGGTCCATTCAAACACAGTGTGACATTTCTATGAGCTTAGGGCTGACAGTAAGCATGAAAAGGGGGGTTTTGTGATGATTATTGTACAGAAATACTCTACATTCTAGAATCCTGGAGATTCTTCTGCTGTGTGGCACTGACCTGGGCTTACACCTAGGCCCTACATCTGCAAGGAGAGAGACTTTCCACTTATTTGAGCTGCAGACAGGAACGATGCATACCTCTAATTCCGTGAGAATGTACAGTGATATATCTAAGAAGTCTAAAGTACTGGAGGAGAAATAGTAACAGGAAAAGAGAAAACAAGAAAATCCAAAATGATGATGATAGGCCTTACTAGAGGTTATCTGTGGGCTGAAGGCAGGGGTCATAGGGTCCCACCCCTTATATCTGATTGACAGGCAACGAATAGATTCTGAGATACAGTGAGGGTAGAATTCCAGTTCCATACTCACTGGTGAACACATTGGGCCCTGGTGATCAGTTCCAAACTCAAGATCACACAGAGGGTCTTTGTTAAACAAAACAAAACTAGTAAATACAGAAATAGATATGTAAGGAAGAATGAGGGTCTACGGGGTGGAAGGGACATGAGGAGGGTGGGGGGAGTAACCAAAATCATTATCTGTATCTGTATATGTAAAAATATCAAATAACAAAACCTTTTCATAATAACTAAATAAAACTCAAGAGTTAAGAACACTCAGGGATCCCTGTTTGCTTTATGAGCCAAGCAAGTATGCATCTCTGCACCTGGCTAGGTTCCTCTTGGGTGGAAGGCAGCTTGGGGCTTGTTCTCCCCAGCATCTCACTGGAGCCCATAAGGACTCCTTGCTTTTTAGAATTAGCGCTCAGCAGAGACCAGAGGTAGAAAGAGCATTGTCTGAAATGTAAGATGGAGCCTGTATCCTGGCTCCTGAGCACACTGAAGAGGAAAGATGAGGTTCAAGTGTCCACGAATGGATGACGCACAGTGGAAAAGAACACATGGTTAACATAGCAAAGACACCTGAGCCCAGGGTTCTTAAAGAGATAAGAAACATCTCTGTATAGGTCAAGCTTCAGCACATGCATGTATGTACACATGTATATATACGTGTGGGCAAAATGCTTGTACACAAAAAGATAAGAAATAATTTTTTAACAAAGAATATGAGTTCTGAGTGTTATAACTATCCAAATAGCAAATTCCATATTCAACATAAATCCTAAGTTAGTATGCTAAAAATTTCTCTCTCCAGTGTGCCTTTAAATATTTTAGCTAATTCTCTGATACTTTCATATATTTTTATTACATTCACCCCCTTCTGTACCCACCCTTTATTCTCTTCCAATGATCACTCTACTTCCCGTCCTCCTAGTGTGGAATCTGTGTTTGAAAATGTGGTGCTAGCTATGCCATGCACACTGATCATGGCTCCTTTGTTGACTTAGTAGCTCCACATAAAAGATTTACACTATCATTGTTAGACAGACAGTGCTGTTTGCATGCCATCATTGACAGTAGATGAAAAAAATAAGCAACATAAGTGTCTGTCAGTTACTAGACAAATAAAATGTGGTCGGCACACATACACACACATGCACACACAGACCCACATACAGACACAAACACATATATAGACACATACATACACATGCACACATACATACACACACTACACACACACAATACATACACATGCACACAGACACACAGACATACACACTTGCACACACATATACACACATGCACACACATGCACACATGGACACACAGAGCCACATACAAACACACATAGACCCACACAAAGACATAGAGACACACATACGCACATATACACACACACATTATACACACTACACACACATACACACACACACACACACACACACACACAGAGGAATATTATCCAGTCTTACAGAGTAAGGAAGTTCATTCGAGCCCAGGCTACAACATGGACGCTCTATCAAGTGAAGTTGACAGTCTTGAAGGACAAACAGTTTAATTCCTCTTAGTGAGATCAAGGTGGAAAAGTCCATGGTGACAAGAAGAATCAGTGAGTCAACGAAGCGGGGAGAAGAGTTGGTGGGGAGCAGCTGTGTAATGGGTAGAGAGTTTCAGTTTGAGAACGAGTGAGTAACCTAGAGATGGATGATCCGGAGAGGGGGCGAGCGAGCGATGGCCAATGGCGGGATACACTTAGTGTATCGGTCTGCACTCACGACAGCTTCCTTACCTGAAGCTTTGTCTGCTGTGGTTTCAGTTGCCCGTAGTTAACCACGTTTGGAAAACACAGGTGGAAAAATATAAGAGATAAATAACTGTCACATTTTAGGTTTCCGTTCTGAATATAACCGATGGAATCCTGCTGCCCGGGTTGTGAATTATCCCACTCTCTGTGATGCATAAGTCTCCCTCCTGATATGTGCCTTGGTACCTTCGTTGTGTAATCAGAGCAATGTTGCAATATCACAGTTCACGTGTCAGAATGATGCTTACACACGCCTTAATGCCCCTTCTCTGCCCCTACCTCAGTCCCTCGCCATACATCATCACAAAGCCAGTGAATCGTCA
The DNA here is from genome assembly GCF_947179515.1 of Apodemus sylvaticus. NCBI lineage: Eukaryota > Metazoa > Chordata > Mammalia > Rodentia > Muridae > Apodemus > Apodemus sylvaticus. The sequence goes on along the minus strand of NC_067473.1, from coordinate 179,067,034 downwards.
TCACATTACTACAAGAAGACAACCAGAAGGGGAGACATCCTGAGAAAAGGAAAATCACATCCGTGTAACCCTTACCTTTAACTGAGCAGTGTGCTGCAACTGCTCAGTTTACTACTATTGATTTTCGATTGATCTTGCATTATTCCTAATTTACAAGTTGAACTTCAACATATGTAGATACAAAGAGAAGAAATATGTTGTGTGTGTTAAAATGCCATCGGTAAACACACTGTTAAGTATAACTAATGAATATAGTAAAATAACCTCTAAAAGGATCTGTCGCTCTGAAGGTCCAGCCCCTGGTATGAAGCAGACATGCCCGGATGTCAGGCTGCAGTCATGGCTTTTCCCAAGAATTCTCTCCTCAGGCAGACTAGATGAAGCCAGCCACTATTACACCAAGGGAGATGCCTGTGTTGTTCAAATTGAGGAAATAAAGGCAGTTTATTGTCACTTTCTGCCTTACCCACTATGGACAAACAAATGCAACAAAAGAAATAGTTTTGTAGTTGGGCTAAGCAGGTTTTCCACAAGAACAATACTAACTTATTATTACTTCTACCCAATGTGTGCCCACCTCCCTCCTCTCCAGAAAACCATTGGGGCTTTTCCTCATGTTCTCAAAGGTTTGTTTAGGCTTATTAATTCTCACCTGGAAATGGTAGGTTTCCACCTGGTGCCAGAATAAAAGAAGTTAGGCTGAAGCGGAGAGAGACCACCAGTGTGCTGTGCAGAGAAGCCATTCTCCTGCACACGCCCCAAGTCTCCACCTTCCTAACAACCTATGTAGCATGAGCACCCTGCCGCTGACTCTGCCTCCTTTCCAGCCATTTGTCATCTTCTGTCAGAATGCACATAATTTCTTGCTATCTAAGAACATGTGCAGATTTCCCTGTAGGAGACTCATTTGTGTTAATAATGAATTAATAACGGACTAAAAATATTTGTGGAACCAGTAATTGTTTACACTTTAAAATATTTTGTATGCCTTAAATATATACAACTTTCATTTTAAAGGTTTATTTATTTATTTTGTGCATGTGATACACTGTAGCTGTCTTCATGCACATCAGAAGAGGGTATCAGATCACATTACAAATGGTTGTGAGTCACCATGCAGCTGTTGAAAATTGAATTCAGGACCATGGGAAGAGCAGTCAGTGCTCTTACGTGCTGAGCCATCTCTCCAGCCCAATATATACAACTTTTAAAATATATTTACTCTTTTAATTTTTAATTCATTTATACATAACATACTTGGGTCAAAGCATGGGGCGACTTTGCTGAGGCCCCTCCCACTTGAATGGCCTCACTGCTATGTTGGGTCAGGATTACTTGTGAGAAAAGTAGTCAGAGCAAGTTGGAGAATATGCCAGTGAAGTATAGTATCATTTTATATGATGGCTTGAACCCAATTATGATTTTTGCTAATTATGCTATACTAACTTGATCACAAGTCGTACATGTATTAGATATACTGGACATACATGCTTACCGATTACTATATAGTAGCTTGATAAGTGCTTAGTCTAGCTGAAGGAAATAAGTTTTTCCTTAGATATGTTTGCTGTGCTACTAAATGGTAATTTCTGAACTTTTAAAAGGTATTAGTATAGCCAAGCACCTTCTTGAAATGACACTAACTTCTTAATGGTGGCCAGGATCTATAGAAGTCCAGAAAGTACAGGACTCAATGCCTGACTTTGGGCATGAGAAAAATCTTTAGGTTTTGACTTGTAGGTGAGATCAGACAGCACATAATCTCACCATACCTGTGTTCACGGCCATCAGCTTTGAGGTGGGAGAAATGGAACCGGTTTCAAAGAGTTTAAATTGTGTGTGAGAGTGTGTGTGTGTGTGTGTGTGTGTGCATGCACACGCACATGTGTGTGTGTGTGTATCTGTCTATCTGTCTATCTGTCTGTGTTTCTGTATGTGTTTTATGTGTTTGTGCCTGCATGTATGTTTCTGTCTGTGTATGTGTATCTGTCTATGTGTGTGTGTCTCTGTGTATGTGTGTATGTGTGTATATCTGTCTGTATGTGTGTCTGTATTTGTGTATATGCATATGTATTTGTGACTGTGTGTATCTGTGTGTATGTGGGTGTATATCTGTCTATATCTGTGTGTATGTGTATCTTTCTGCGTGTCCATGTGTCTGTGCACATTTCTCTGTGAGTCTCTGCATGTGTGTATGTGTCTGTGTATGTTCATATGTGGATGTGTGTGCACATGTGGGTGCATGCATATAGAAGGCAGAGGGCAGCTGTGGGTTTGGAGGGGATTATTCATCAGACCTCTTCACCTTTTTATGTTTATTTTATTTTTCAAGTCAGGATCTCCCATTGGTCTAGAACTCATGGAACAGCATATCTAGGGATCTGCCTGTCTGTAGAACATTTGCTCCATGCATCATTTCTTTGCACGGCCTCCAGGGATTATACGAGGGTCCTCATCCTTGTATGGGAAGCACATTACTGTCTTAGACATAGTTCCAGCCCATCATTATATGATGAAGTATTATAATCTTCATCATACCAACCAATTCCTAAAGCATGACTATGAATAGATAGAAGAATCTAGGTTTGGGGATATTAGACACTACAAGTTACCCAAAGCTACAGTTACTACAATACTGAGCCAGGGCCTTCATTAATTCCAGGATTCCTGATCACTTACAAAGATCATTATTCCTCTTGAAATATGGTAAGCACAACTAGTCATAATGCTGAAAACTACAAGCTATTTTGAGAAATTAGCTCTCAAAACCTACTGTAAGATAGACAACACACTGTTGTAAGGCAGTCCAGCCATGATCTTATTCATTGTTTGAGTAGGAGTTAGATAACTGTCCAGTTCTTTTCATCATCAGATCATAGAAGTTATTTGCAATGCTTAAGTTATAACAATTTATATTTCCTCCCGTTGAGTTTACTAACTTTAGCATGTTCCCACTGTTCAGCCTACATTTAGAATTAGAAATTTTCTCATTAAATTATGCATTCAAAGCCATTGAGGTTGCTCAACAGGTAAAGGCACTGACCTGAGTTTGATCCCCAAGACCCACAGAGTGAAAAGATCAAACCAAGTCCTGCAAGTTGTGTATTGACCTCGACATGTATACTATGACACACTCAGACAAGTTCTCAAATAAATATTTGCGATTTAAAATTATCCGTACTTCTATGTTTCTTGACAACCAGAAATTCGGTAATCCTCTTTGCAGTGTTTATACTCAATAGACTGCTGAAGGGGACCCAGTGAAGGGCAGAGCGCTGGCTCTGTAGATCCAAGCTATAAATTCTCCTGGGCCGTTCCCTAGCTCGCCACCCAGAGCCGGTGTCATCGGCTTCAACAACAGGACCGCATGCCAGCCCTGAGATAGTGGCAGCAGAAAGGCCAGCTTATCAAGCCAGGGAAATGTTAATGGCCCCAGAGCCTTGCTGCTTTCAGAAAGGTGACTACAGAGGAAAACAACTCAGAGAGATAAACAAGTGGAAAGGGGAACCTCGGAGCAGGGCACACTGTTCTCATGAGAACAGAGTTTTCAACTTCAACACTGGGAAAGTAGAAGTTTCTTTACTTATTGCTGAGTGATGATATCGAAGACGGTGCACGTTGAAAATGGAGACTCGGGCTGGAGAAATGGCTCAGCAGGGAAGAGCATGAACTGCTCTTGCTGAAGACCCGAATGGTTCGCAGCAACCGTGTAGGGTGGCTCATGTCACCTGTCACTCCAGTCCCAGGGCATCCAGTGTCCTTTTCTGGATTCTGATGGCATACCTGCACTTACAATGTACAGACTGCATACTTAGACACATGCACATAATTTTAAAAACTAAAAAGGATCTATTTTGTCTCTTTAGCCTACTATTGGTGATGACTGTTAATAATTTGGCATTTTTAAAATATGACTATCTTTATCTTGAAGGTGGTATTTTTATAGATCCTTCCAACTGTTGAATAGTTTGGCCTAAACACACACACACACACACACACACACACATGCCACCCTTAAATATTATATTTCTCTATTGAACTAAATTTTCTATAACTTTTTGAAGAAATTCACCTCTAATATTTTATCATCTCACTCCCCAGATAACTCTCTAACTACCACGCATATAATCTGAAATCACATACTGGACATGACTGTGGCTACTCTCACTGAACAGCTGATAGCTATATCTTCCCAGTTATACATACAGTTGTGTATAACAAGTCCACACGGTAGAACTGAGTAGCCACATTATAAATGTATGGACTCGGTCTAACTACTAGAGGTTATGGGGTCAAAAAGTAGTGGAAGGAAGGCCTGTCCAAATCTAATCATGATCCTGCATATTAATCCCTGTTCTGTGTGGCCTCCCCCATTTTTCTATTGTTGTCAGTCACATCTCAAATAACGAATACTTGAGTTGCCATTTAGCTCATCTTCCTGTGTGTGCGGGAGTACCACTATAGAGGAGTGAACAATATTATAAGGCTTCTCTCCTCAACCTTGACCCTAAACGTGCTGCATGTCAGCCAATTCTTTGTCATGGGTATTTCAGAAAATGTTTTAAACCTTCTGTTTGTAACATGTATGCCTGTATGCAGGTATACACACATGAGCACAGTACCCACAGGAGCCAGGAAAGGGAGTCGTAAACCCTGGAGCTGGAGTTCCCGGTGGTTGCGAGCCACCCAATGTGGGTTCCAGCCTTATCCTGAACATTTTAGCACATTAAATATCCTCCTGGTCTATTACACACAAAACATTAAGTTGGTGTCATAATTCTGATTCATAACCATTAAAAACACCACACACTGCCCACTATCTCCTGTGAGAAAATTATCCTCAATCTATAATGAATGTAATACCTAAATATGGAGTAAGCCCAGCAGCAGATGCAAGCTCTTGACTTGCATTTTTTCTATGGTGATTATAATTATAGAATTTGGTACTTTGAATTTAAGAGGATGATAATGCTTTTCTGATCTGCTTATATTATGAAACTAGTGTTTAAACTGGGTCTAAGTACTTCAGGTGTAAGCTTTAAAGTCAATGTCATTGCATCGCAAGATACTTCAGTACTTGAAGTGATAAAAGGGTTTCTTATTTATCTCAGCTCGTGAAAAATAAATGCCTTTCAACTTTGATGCAGAAATATTATTGTAGAATATTCTATATTATAGCTAGTCTCTGCCTCATTTATTTGTTTGTTTGTTTGTTTTTTTTAAGATTTAGCTATATCTTGCAAGTATGGACCTATAAACTACCAAAACTACCTTTATGAGGAAAGGTTATGAAATAGTCTGCCACTTGATGCTTAAAAAAATAAATAAAAATAACTCACATCAAAGTAAAACCCAAAGTAAAACCAGTGAAAATACTATGTGACACTGTTCCTGGCAAGATTTCTCCAATGGAGCCTCAGAGAAAGCCTTTCCTCTGAGCTGTGTTTACTTAAATCTCTTCTCACAGGACCTTTGAACAGGACAGGAAAGGCAGGTTCCTGTCCTACTCGGAACAACTTTATAGAGCTGTGAAGTATAAACTTTTCTCATATCAACACACCAGATAAATATGACACACCCACAACTGAGATTCACTACAGCACTGAATTGAAAGGTTTGGCGGTCTCTCTAGGGAGAATATATTAGAACTGAGGACAGCTCCATTCTTGAACGAAGCCTACAGGCCCCTTCCCACGAAAACCATGGTTACAGCCATCATGAAGAACTGGCCTAGAATGCAAAGTTAATTTCGCCATGGACAGCATGGATGAACCTTGATAACAGTTTTAAGAGTGCTTGTAATTTAATGCATCAAATCTTGAGCCTTCCTTTTCCAGTTTCACTTTCAGCCTATCCATTCAGACTTTTCATTTTAGTTATAAACTTGTCAATCAGTTATATAGACATCTGTGCTGGTGGAAATCCTTGTGGAAGGAGGAGAAAATCGGAAAACGGAATTATACTTCAATTCCAAGGTCCAAACAAATTTATGCGGAGATACTTATGCCTGCCAGTTTTCATTATCCTAGCTGTACATAAATCATCAGGGGTTAACGCAGGAAACCTCAGCTATCTTCCCATTTTTATCTAAACCAAACAAGAACAGAACGTCCAAAGTACCAAAGCACAATACAGACAGATAGTATTAACTCCTGTGAAGATCTTCAGAGCTTGAGCTGATAAAGACTGTAAATCTACAAGTGATCTTACTGACAAGAAGAAAGGAGGGAGAAAATGAGGATAGTCTTCCTAAGCATCAAGGTCTCGCAGCTAACTAGTGGTTTGCCATCGGGTGTGCGATGAGTCATGCCTCCTTCACTCCTGCCTGCTCACCCACAGTTTGACATCCAGTCACTCTAGAATTGATCTAGACAACTAGACATTGGAAAAGCCTATACATTATTTTAATGCAAAAAAGATGATAGTCATATACTACTTTGTTTCAGTCAAATGAGGTCAACATTCCCGGACCAATCTGCACACCCCATTTTCAGAATTCCTTGCCACGTGACGGAAGGGAATGAGAAAGCATAGAAATACCAGGGGCAGAAACGTAGTACCTCTCACAGCAAGGGTTGGGCAGATTAGCCCAAGAACACTCATGAGAGAGCACAAACACTTGACTCTCTCTTTAATTGCCATTCAAGGCTAAGACAGATCGTCAATGAAACTTTTAAGGAAGCCAAACAAAATAAATAGATAAACAAAATTCTACTATGATGTGTAAGGTCAGGTCAAGAGAAATACTGAGAGAATGGAGATTTGCCACAAGGGAAATGTCATTTGGACAAAGAACAGACATACCATTGTGTTCAGAGAGCTGGCTAGTATTGTTACTGATACAATGCTCACACCCGCTTGTGCACATGTACACACACACACACACACACACACACACACACACACCCCACTCATACTCTCACATACACATCTTTAAAATAGAGTAAGAATACCTCAAGAAAAAAATCAAAATAGAATCTACTTGATAATTGTCTAAGGTTAATTTTGGGGGCTGCATTGATTGCCTCAATTAACGAATTAATTTATTCAATGGTCATATAGCCCAGCATTCAACTGTTCCAGTTAAGAATCTTGGCCATGTACTTTTCAAATATGATGAGCTTTCTGGGGCTTACCCACAGTCCCATGGCAAAGCTGAGGTCTATAATGGCCCATTGCCTCTCTCCTTGGAAGACTCAATTACCCAGTGTATAGTCACCAAGGTTTGGGGCCCTGTAGCATCTCCTTTTATTTAATTTAATTTTATTTGATATATTTTTATTTGCATTTCAAATGATTTCCCCTTTTCAGGCCCCCCACTCCCAAAAGTCAAATAAGCCCCCTTCCCTCCCCCTGTTCTCCCATCTACCCCTTCCCACTTCCCTATTCTGGTTTTGCCCTATACTGCTACACTGAGTCCTTCCAGAACCAGGGGCCAGTCCTCTGTTCTTCTTGTACCTCATTTGATGTGTGGATCATGTTTTGGGTATTCCAATTTTCTAGGCTAATATCCACTTATTAGTGAGTGCATACCATGATTGATCTTTTGAGACTGGGTTACCTCGCTTAGTATGATGTTCTCCAGTTCCATCCATTTGTCTAAGAATTTCATGAATTCATTGTTTCTAATGGGTGAATAGTACTCCATTGTGTATATATATCACGTTTTTTGCATACATTCTTCCATTGAGGGGTACCTGGGTTCTTTCCAGCTTCTGGCTATTATAAATATGGCTGCTATGAACATAGTGGAGCACGTATCCTTATTACATGCTGGGGAATCCTCTGGGTATATGCCCAGGAGTGGTATAGCAGGATCCTCTGGAAGTGATGTGCCCAGTTTTCTGAGGAACTGCCAGACTGATTTCCAGAATGGTTGTACCAGTTTGCAACCCCACCAGCAGTGGAGGAGTGTTCCTATTTCTCCACATCCTCACCAACATCTGCTGTCTCCTGAATTTTTAGTCTTAGCCATTCTGACTGGTGTAAGGTGAAATCTCAGGGTTGTTTTGATTTGCATTTCCCTAATGATTAATGAAGTTGAGCATTTTTTAAGATGCTTCTCAGCCATCCGAAGTTCTTCAGGTGAAAATTCTTTGTTTAGCTCTGTACCCCATTTTTAATAGGGTTATTTGGTTTTCTGGGGTCTAACTCCTTGAGTTCTTTGTTTATATTGGATATTAGCCCTCTATCTGATGTAGCATTGGTGAAGATCTTTTCCCAATTTGTTGGTTGCCGATTTGTCCTTTTGATGGTGTCCTTTGCCTTACAGAAACTTTGTAATTTTATGAGGTCCCATTTGTCAATTCTTGATCTTAGAGCATAAGCTATTGGTGTTCTGTTCAGGAACTTTCCCCCTGTACTGATGTCCTCAAGGGTCTTCCCCAGTTTCTTTTCTATTAGCTTCAGGGTGTCTGGCTTTGTGTGGAGGTCCTTGATCCATTTGGATTTGAGCTTAGTACAAGGAGACAAGGATGGATCAATTTGCATTCTTCTGCATGCTGACCTGCACCATTGAACCAGCACCATTGGTTGAAAAGGCTATATTTTTTCCATTGGATGTTTTCAGCTCCTTTGTCAAGGATCAAGTGGCCATAGGTGTGTGGGTTCATTTCTGGATCTTCAATCCTGTTCCATTGATCCGCCTGCTTGTCACTGTACCAATACCATGCAGTTCTTAACACTATTGCTCTGTAGTATTGCTTGAGGTCACGGATACTGATCCCCCAGAATTTCTTTTGTTGTTGAGAATAGTTTTAGCTATCCTGGGGTTTTTGTTCTTCCAGATGAATTTGAGAATTGCTCTTTCTAACTCTATGAAGAACTGAGTTGGGATTTTGATGGGTATTGTGTGGACTCTGTATATTGCTTTTGGCAAAATGGCCATTTTAACTATATTAATCCTGCCGATCCATGAGCATGGGAGATTTTTCCGTTTTTTGAGGTCTTCTTCCATGTCCTTCTTCAGAGTCTTGAAGTTCTTGTCATACAGATCTTTCACATGTTTGGTAAGAGTCACCTCAAGGTACTTTATACTGTTTGTGGCTATTGTGAAGGGTGTCATTTCCCTAATTTCTTCCTCAGCCTGTTTATCCTTTGAGTATAGGAAGGCCACTGATTTGCTTGAGTTGATTTTATAACCTGCCACTTTGCTGAAGTTGTTTATCAGCTGTAGGAGTTCTCTAGTGGAGTTTTTTGGGTCACTTAGGTAGACTATCATATCATCTGCAAATAATGATAGTTTGACTTCTTCCTTTCCAATTTGTATCCCTTTGACCTCCTTATGTTGTCTAATTGCCCGAGCTAGTACCTCAAGTACAATATTGAAAAGATAACGAGAAAGGGGGCAGCACTGTCTAGTCCCTGATTTTAGTGGGATTGGTATCTCCTTTCAAACAGAGGACAGCTGCTTGTGGTTTGATGCTGTTATTTTACTTCTGAAACAGACTCATCTTAGGTAGCCCAGGGCAGCCTCAAAGTACCAATGAAGCTAAAGATGAGTTTGAACTCCTGGTTGTCCCAGCTCTACTTCCAAATGCTATAACCCACACATAACTGCATTTCACATGGCAAACCATTAGGGAGAGGTCTCTATATCTACTGAAATGATTCATCTATGGTGAAGTTATAGATGGAATAGTCCTGAAGGGCCAGGTGCAGCCACCACAGGGAGGGTATGGAGCACATTCAGACCATGCATGAAAATTCATTTTGTGAATGAGTGAAGTAGGTACCCCTCTAAGAGGACAAGATAGCATGAGATTGCAAGAGTAGCATACACTGAGAAGCATCTGACCAAAACAAACATCAATTCCCTCTCTCACCCCAAAAATAAAAAAAAGCAGAGAGCGGGCCATTTCTCAGAAGAGTCCTCACTAGTTTTCAGTGGACCCATTATTTTTTATCTTTTATTTTTATTTTTATTGGTTATTTTATTTATTTACATTTCAAATGTTATGCCCCTTTCCAGTTTCCCCTCTACAAATCCCCTATATCTCCTCCCCACTTCCCCTGCTTCTATGAGGATACCCTACCCACCCTCCTACTCCTACCTCACCACCCTGGCATTCCCGTACACTGGGGCATTGACCCTCCACAGGACCAAGGGCCTCCCCTCCCATTGATGTCTGACAAGGCCATCCTCTGCTACATATGCAGCTGGAGCTATGGACCCCTCCATAAGTTCTCTTTGGTTGGTGGTCTAGTCCCTGAGAGCTTCGGGGGTTCTGGTTGCTTGATATTGTTGTTCTTCCTATGGGGCTGCAAACCCCTTCAGCTCCAGACTGAACATGGGGACCCCGATGGAGGAGTTAGGGGACCCAGTTTTTAAAGTATCAGTACCCTTTATGCCTTCTGCCACTGATTTCTGACTGACCCTGCCAAGGAAACTGCTTACTCCATCTTCATCGTCTTTTCTTTCCACGCCCAGTGTCTTCAGAGATCTTCAACATGCCCAAGAGGAGCTCTTCCTCCTAATATCTTCTTTGCTGCTCTGGGTCACCGTTTCCAAAATTATGCCTTCACTACCCCATCACTCTCCTTTAAGAAAACAACTTAACGTTCTGACATTCCCTGTGCACAGAACCATGTTCAGATCCCTCGGCCCAATCAGAGGACACTCCATTTTTCATCCATCACCCCCTCGTCTGTTCCATCCTTTATAGTGTCCCATCACCCACCACCCCTCTCGCCTCAGGGGCAAAGTGAGGCTATCTGTTCCTCAAGTCTTTCACGGAACATAGAATGCAATCCACACCTGGCATCCAGCTCCCTCACCCTCAAACCTTTCGCTCCTTCCTCCCTCACGTCCTCTGGGCTTTCTGCCCAGAGGAGAAATATAAAGAAGCATTCCTTCACACGCGCATTCTTCATATTGCACCAAGACTGCTGAGAGCCCATGCACTACTCACATAAACATATGAAAAAGCCAAGCATAAATTTCAAAGAGAAGGAAGGACAGAATTTTACCAGAAATCTATGTTAAGAGAGTGATGGTATCCCAGCATTAAATTTAGCTATGACCTTTCTAGAAGGCAACGTTCTCATGACCGTATGTCAGAGCTTTTATCACTGGGCATTTGTTAATGCTGGGATCTTGACAATAAACTGGGGGAGGAGGGGTGCAAAGGCAATCTGTTACTGAACCCTACTCTCTTCAAGGCCCCCCTTTTCTGGCATGTCATGGGCCCTTTTCAGATGATCTGGAATAAAAATGCAAACAGAGAAAGGTTTTTAAGAAATATCCCCACAATCCAGAGATTTCCAGTTGCAACATCAGAGCCAACCATGCTAAAGATGACTTTCCCACTAGAAACGAGAAGAATTTATTAGTGAGCCTTGCCACTTTGGTCTCCCTCACAGTTTAAGTCCCCAGTGTAAATTAATAACTTGACATCTGGATTGATGAGTTATAGCTTTATGATTAGTGTGCCTTGGCAAGGGATAAGCTCTGTCTTATGGAAAAATTGCATCTCTGACCCGTAATGATGAGATCTGGAGTCCAGCCAAATGCTAGCTCCAGTGCTAGCCCCTCCCCCCACAGCATACACTCAGAGGGGAAAGGCCTGCTGGTCCCTGCTACCTTAACTCTGGCTTTTTCCAGCACAAACAGCTCCTGGTAAAGGTTCTCAAATAAACAAACAAGCAAAAACGCCGAAAGTAGGAAGCTGGAGAGTCCCTTCAGTAGTTTAGTTAAGAGCATGCACTGCTCTTCCCAAAGAACCAAGTTCAGTTCCCAGCTCCTAAGATGGATGTGTCTGTCACAAATGCCTTTAAATCCAGCTCCCAGGGAAGACATGCACTCATGTGCACATACCCAAACACACACACACACACACACACACACATACATGAAGAGCATACTAACTGGTCATCTAATATCACATGTTCAGCCCAGAAAACATGCATACAAATAGCATTACACAGACTGAACAGGTTGTGTTTAGGAACATAAATGTATATAAATATACAAATATGCATGATACATCAATAAATGTAAAAAGAGGTCATGGATTTAAATGACAGCAAGGGGGGGTTATGTGGGAGACTCGGAAAGGCAAGAAAGAAATAATGTCATTATAATGTAATCTCAAGGAAGAGTTAAAATAAATATAAATGTAAAACTTAAATGTTAAATTAAAAATTAAAAAATAAATCAAACAAACAAAAATACAAAAAGTATATAAAATATTTGAATAGATCTGGGACTTTTAGTTTTGGGCTTGGGGTGACTTGGGTTCTGTGACTTTCTGTTTCCTACCTATTGTTCTATTATATCTGTATCTGAAAGCGTTTTAGGAACTATCACTGAGATTTTATTTGTCTGAGTGGGTTTAATGCACTTAAATGTGTTTCTGCAAAAATGAATGTTTCTCTAAGTAAAAAGGCATGTGGAATAATTGTGGCCATGGAGATCATTGTTAAAATATCATATATATGCATGGCTTTATTTCCCTACTCATGTATTTAAACCAGAATCAGCAAATAGAAGTGGACAAAGTCCTGTTTCAGGCAAAATGTGGGCAAGAGGCCGAGGAACCCTTACAGGCAAAACTGAAACCCATCTATGTGCATTCAAGTATAATTCAGACATAACAAAAATTAAATAGAGGCACTCCTAATGTCTGCATATGACTTAGCTCTGCTGCCTCTGGAATCTGTTTCTAGAGTTTTGTGCTGGAGCATCCAATTTTATAAGAAACATTTGGTCTCTCCTACCTTCAGGGTCAAGAAGCAGGATTCTATTTTCAAACCCTTTTGACTCATATTGAATGTGATATGACCATCCAGAAGCACATCCACAGGTGCTGCTTCTAAAGCTCCATGTCAAACAACCAGTAGATATTCTTAATCCAGTCCCCTAAACAAAGGAAAGCATTAAGCTAGGCCTTTCTAACCTTGAGAGTAGCCAGCCATCCCTAGCCTTGACAGGTCAGCTTACAGCATGAGCTGACAACCTTTCCAGTGACCAATGGTGTAGGTGTTTGGGTCTGACTTCTGTTCTACCTTCTCCTGTAGTAACACTCTTCACATTTTAATGAAAGGGAGGCAAGCCCCACCGACTCTTTGCTGAAAACCCCAGGTTGGGGCTTAGTGGAAGGAATACTTACAATTACTATGGTACTTGGACACATGGAGCCAGGCAAACACTCCCAGAATCAAGGTGTCTCTGACCTTTCTCCTACCCCCACTGATGACCTTCCAGTATCCATGTTCATTCCCTAAGGCAGGTGCAGGGAGGAACTCTGCCTTATCTTCTCTAAGATTCTGGCCTACAAATTTTCTTTCTCTCTCTCTCTCTCTCTCTCTCTCTCTCTCTCTCTCTCTCTCTCTCTCTCTCTCTCTCTCTCTCTCTCTTCCTGAAACCTCATTATCTACCACAGTAAGAAAGACTGGTGAGTGTAACCACATTTGTCATAGGAGTTGATGCCTTCCTATTGAACTCACATTCAAAGAGAACCATTTATAAGTGACATTTCACTCCCAGGGTCTATTCATTCCCCTTAATACTTATTTGTTATGCCTGGAAATCATGCAGAGTCTCCCCCACCTCCCCTCCTCTTATGCTCTATGATTGTGGGTGTCTGAACTTCATGGCGCTAGAAGGTGAGCACATTCCGTTTTCCCCATGAACACACAAGTGATTCCTTGTGTCTATCCTCCTACCAATCTGTCTACTGCAGGTTCATGCCTGTAGCCCTTCAGCATGATGGGAAATGTCCCTTTGTCCCCACACCTTCTATGGCATCAGATCTCAAGTCTTCATCCTCTTATGGTGAAGCCTGCCTGATGTTCAGAAGGCTTCCTCCCTCCCTTTGCCTTCCTGTATCTCCTCCACTATTGCAGAAATGAGAACCAGAGGGTTTCCTATGAGCAGGAGAAGGGATACAGACCACAGCAGACTCTCACCACTGCCAAGGCCAACTGAAAATAACCACCGCAGACTAGACTGACCAATCATTCAACAAGTGGAAAAATCTGCAAAAAAAGCAGCCTGAGGAGATGATCCTGTAAAGGCTAGTTTACAAAGAGTGTTCTGAGGAACAGTCTATGGATAAATTATCACTGCCTTTCCCTGATGGTCCTGAACAAATCAAAGCTATGCTCACTAGGCTTATCAGATATTATCCTGAGGATAAATAAGGAGAAGGGAAAAAGGTTTCATGAATGTTTTCCTATGAAGTTGTATGATTTATTTCATATTATGCCCACAGTATATTCAACTATTACAAACTAAAGTCATTCTATGTTCTTTGGAGCTATAATAATAACTTGCTACATAAACAACAAGATTAGTAACAAGGCAATTTAGTGGGTTTCAATACGTGTGAGGACTGTTTTCAGGTATTAATTCTATAATGGGCCTTTGGTGTTAGAATCTTATTTATTTTTAATTTAAGGATTATATCACAGGTTATTGCCATTGCTTACAGTTGGCTTACAGAACTTGGTGGTAAGACCCGATTGCTGAAGACACCACATTCTTAAATCACAGAAGGTAGAGGAAACCAAGCTGCTACTGACCTGGAAGGTTCTATGCATGCTATTAGGGGAGGAAAGTAAGTAGCCATCTTATTGGCCGTGAACCCTGTGACCTAAAAGTTATCAGTTTGGCTTGTAAGGTATATCTATCTGATGGTTTAATCATAGAGCAAAAATGGGAGTAACCAACCACTTTCAGATTGAATTTAAAGTAGGCTCCACAAGATGGCACTCAATGCCTGATACCTTTGTCATGGCCAAAACCCTGTAGTGGGCTAGGTCACAGAGTCTAGGGGAAGACCTAACACTATTATTCTGCTATCTATTCATAGTAATATATGCCCCCCCCCCCATATTCTTATCTTTATTCCCATCTGTGAGCACCTCATCAGAGAGGCTTCATTTTACAGTAGATAGAGATTAACACAAAGATCCTCAACTGGTCAACAGGCAAAGAATAAGGGACCACAGAGTACTCATCCCTGAATGAAGCATCTATATTCCACCCCATACTCCCAAGGCTTGGGGATCAACACTGAAGGAGAGGTCAGATTTTGAGAGCTAGAGGTAGTGGATACCTGTGCCATATAATATTTGCAAGCATATATATTTGCAAGCAACACCATTGGTC
Organism: Apodemus sylvaticus; assembly: GCF_947179515.1. Classification (NCBI taxonomy): domain Eukaryota; kingdom Metazoa; phylum Chordata; class Mammalia; order Rodentia; family Muridae; genus Apodemus; species Apodemus sylvaticus. The sequence continues at coordinate 179,051,922 of NC_067473.1, read as the reverse complement.
ACATGACAGCACAGCAGCTACATCTGCATCCTCAACAACTGCATGCAATAAAGCCAGCCAAAATCCCAGTTTGGATGGAAAAAACTCATGAAGTCTTATCTCTCTCTGAACATCCATTGTCAAGTTGATAGCTGGCTGGGTAGGGACAGTCAGTTCTTTTCAGAGATGCAGTCCCTAAGCCCCTCAGCCATTCATATACAGGCACGCAGCCCTAAGTAGAGTCAGTGTATTTTTAAAACAGAACACACGAAGCTAACAATTCTGAAAACAGATCTTTCAACATAAAATATGGCTTATAATATCAGCTAGAGCCTGGATCAACTCAGAAGCCAAGATCGTGTAGGATTACATGACACAATTGGATCACAATGGCGTCATCATCCATTCAGTGACTAAGTTCAAGGACTCAATCAACTTTTGTAAGTCCCTCTCCATCCCTCAACCTTCTTTGAAGCACTTGTACAGGCTCCCTCCATTCCTGTCTGACTACTTGTTGGTGACGTAAGCTGCAGTCCATTGGTACTGTAACAGCACAGTAATCAACTTATGTGAAACTTCATCTTTTCCGAGATCTGTGAGTAGGTGCAAGTACTTAAGTCAAAAGCTGCTCCTGTTGATTAACTTGGCTCCTCTTACACCTAGCCTGCAATCTTTCATGCCTTGGCTGAATGCAACGATAAGAGACTGTCTTCTTCTTCCAAGAAAGACATCTTTCCTCTCCTTCCCATTTGTGTAACCTCAAAATCTTACACTTAGCTATACCCTTCTTATAACACAGATAAAATCACTTACGTTCAAAAAGTGTGCAGACATATACATTTTAAGACTTTGGTCTGTCACCTCTAGCGTTTCTACCCAACATTAGTATAATAACTTGTTATTTGGTCTTTGTGATGGCTTTATAAACTAGGTTGACGGGTCAGAAAAATGGGTTTAAAAGAAGTAACTTATGGGTTAAACTGAAAAGGGAAATCTTATGAGTGTTTAACTTCACAGACTAGTTTCATTTTCAGTTCTGTGGTTTTTGTTTTTAGACACCAGGTCTCATGTGTACCAGGCTAGCCCAAAATGCACTATATTTCATAGGCTGGCATGGAACTTCTCATACTCCTGTCTATACCTCTCAAGTGGTGGGATTAGAGGTATATGGCATGATACTTAGCTTTTACAAACTACCATGTGTGTGCCCACACAATATGTACACACTCATCTGCACATGGGTTTGCAAATTTGTTTTCCTATAATACTCAGCCTTCTCAGTGTTAAGTTCAGAACTATTCAAGTCAGACTGCAGAAGTCAGACTGGTTACAGAATGTAAGTGGATGTAAGTTTATAACCTTGTATTCCTCATCCAAGACAACTTGATTGCTCCTTAAAACACTGCTGTGATTTATAACCCGTGAGAAAGTCAGACTATTTGGTGAGAAGATCCAGGAATATGCACTTAAGTGGGTTTTTTTCCCAAATGATTTTTCATTTACAGTAGATTTTGAGAATCATAAATACCTCAACTCAAAACCATACAAAATGATGAGGAATTACATAAATGAAGCCAGACAATCTACTCATAGACTTTAAGGTTACCTACATAAATCTGTGAGTCATTGGTGTTCACTGTTATAGATCATAAACCACATTTTGCTTCACTATACATAAGAGTTATATAAGAATAAATAGCAACAGAAGAGTTTTGGGGACAAAGATAAGAATGCAAGCATACTGAAGTCTTCAGAAGGCAGTAAACACAATCCGGTAGGGCCTGGGATGGAGGGACTTAGATACCAACAAGAAGAGTCTGGGATGGAGGACTTACATGTCCTTGTTGGTATTTGTAATGCATTCTAGTAACTTAAGTTCACATAAAATTATTAGGTACATTCATAAGCCAATGTGACAAACTGGCTCAAGAATAGGAATCTATATCTGGAAAGTCCACTCAAGAAGGCTCACCAATGTGCATTTGGTCAAAAGATACATCCTCAGCCAGTGCAGATCTTGAGTTATGGCCCAACATCCAACAGTGAGTTTCTCTATCCTCCCCAATATCATGTCTCCAAAAGACAGCACAAGAACTACATTTAAAGAATTAACCACTTGATTCTGATTAATATTTTTCCTGCCTAGGCAAACTTTAGTGTGAGTTGTGTGTATTCATTTTTATGGACTTGCATTTCTGACTGACACTTTATGTTTCAGACAACTCACTTATCAGCATTCACTTGTATCTCTCTACAACATTCCTGGCCAAATTCTCACACTTCGAACTAGGACCAGTTAAGAGCTGGAAGAAGGTCTGTTGTACATGTTTTAAAACTGTAGTTCTCCAAAAGGGTTCAGAAGAGTCAACCCAACTGAGATCCAAATGAAAAAGAATAAAGAGATTGACACCATGAGCTACCACTGAATAAATGCACTAGGACATGAGACCTGTCTAGAAAAGTGATGCTAGTTACAGGAAAAACAAAACTCTAGGAGTAACACTAGTCACTTTCTGAAACAAGACACACACAGCTCTGTTACTGTTAGAAGCCTTGCTTCCAAATACTATATTAAAATCTCTAACAAAATCACAGTTGGCTTGACTATAATTTGATGACGTACAACAAAGTTAAGTGTTGAACTAACCTCTTAATTTATTGGTTATTTTTTAATAGAAAATATTTTTTCATTTTGTAAACTATTCAGAGAACTCAACTCTGAAGGCTGTCATTAACAGAAATCAAATAGACTAAAATAATTGTCAGCTACAGAGATAGAAATCAATCACCATTTAATTGCCAGAACTTCTTTCTAAGTATTCTACTAAGTTTATCTGAGGGTCACAAAAGTCTAAATAACAAAGTCAAAACAAATCTTGTTCCAATGAAAAGACATCTCTACTGAGTATTAAAATGGGACCAGCAAAATGTTCCTTAGTTGAAAAAATTTTTAAACAAGTCAAATTCTATTAAACACCAATATTGCAAAAGTACGATTCCTGTGTAAACCAACCAAACTTTCTTTCCTTTTTCTTTCCTTTTTTGTTTCCTTTCTTTCTTTCCTCCATCCATCCCTCCCTCTTTCCTTCCCTTTCCCTCCCTCCCTTCCTCTTGCTCCTTCATCTTCATCTTCTTCCTTTTTTCTGTCTTCTTAGTCTTGTTCTCCTCCTCTCTCTATCTCTGTGTCTGTCTCTCTCTCTCTCTCTCTCTCTCTCTCTCTCTCTCTCTCTCTCTCTCTCTCTGTGTGTGTGTGTGTGTGTGTGTGTGTGTGTGTGTGTGTGTGTATGTGTGTGTATGTCATCACACATTATAACCCAGGCTGGCTCAGATCTCATAATCCTCCTTCTCTAGCACCACAATAGCTATTTTTGTTGGTGTGCTCCTCCATGCCTGGCTGTAGAATTCCTTTGTGATAAACCTTTGTCAACTGTGGGGCTGGAGAGATGGATCAGTCGTTTCAAACTATTACTGATCCTGCAGCACACCAAGTTCAGGTCTCACACTCATGTCAGGTGATTATCAATAACCTGTAACTCCAGCTCAAGAAGATCCAACACCCTCTGCTGGTCTCCAAGGGCACCTATACTCATGTGAATGTACATGCACACATACACTCTTTATTTTTAAAAAAATTAAAACAACAGTGATCTTGAAGGTAGATTTGGAGAATGTCAGTGATCTAAAAATAAACAAAACACATGCTAAACATGAAATTTTCCACTAATGAGGGTGCAGAGGGATTCCCTTTATGGGGAACATTCCTGAGAACGTTTTAAAACTGTTTTGTTAGTTTTTCTTTCTGAGTACGGGTGTCCTGCTGTGTACATGAAAGTGCAGCACGTGTGTGATAGGAAATGAACACAGACCCCCAGCGAGAGCAGCCTGAGATCTTAACCACTGAGCCACCCAGCTCTGCACAAGACATTTCAAACAGCAACAGCAAAAAGTGCCAACATCACATCAAATCTGTGCGTTCTCAGACTTATCCAGATCCGCTTTTCTTTGCTTTAAACATTTTAGACTCTACTCAATCTCGAGGGACTGGGGGGTGGGGGGAATAAATATTTTATTTAACGGATATTTCTTTGCCATCCACATGTCCTGCCAGCCAGCACCTACAAAAAGCAAGGCAGTCATCCAAAAATTTGTAAGGGAAATGTTACGGGTAAGATGGGGAGGCAGAGAACTTGATTTCTCTTCTAATGAAAACTGTTGAGGTCTGACATGGTCTCTAGTTTCTTTCATTCCAAGTCTTAGAAAGAAAATACCCCATGAGACATAGGATACTTAGTAGACTTGCTCTCTCCTTCCAAAGTTTGGGGTCCCTGCTACAGAGACTGGACCCCAAAACACTAACCCCACGATTGGGGGGAGGGGGTTGTGACCTCCTAAGGACTGTTATTTTAATCCTCTGAAATCATTTGGATGAAAGCAAACAAGAATACTACTTTCTTTATTTGTTTATTCCCATCACTTTTAAAATGTGATAAACTGTCCTCAGATTTGCCAGAAGACAAAATACCTACCCCCAAACCTCTCTTTGACGTCAAGCCAGGTTTATCAAAGTGTATTGTATAGATCTGGAGAGTGGAAATGCTTGACACAGCCTTTGCACAAATAAATGTGCCTTACAATGACCTCGGAAGAGGGAAACAATTTATTAAAATCCTTTTAACCCCAAACCACAAGCTTCTTGTATAAAATCACCTCCAGTGTTCTCCAAGCTACCTGTGGAGGGCAGAAAGGCATTCCTTACACTTTTAGATGCCCTTGAGGCAAAGGAATCTATTGGGTAAAAAAGGACATTTTTTTTAGAGGTGGAAATGGGAGTGAGGGTGTGTGTATTAAGGGGGAGGGCGGGAAGGTGAAAGAGACAGAGAAAGAGACATAAAAAGACAGAGATACAGACAGAAAAATAACATGAGTAGGGAGAAATTTTAGAAGACAAATAAAGGTTGGAGAGATGGCTCAGTGGCTAAGAGCACTGATGCTCTTCCAAAGGTCATGAGTTCAAATCCCAACCCACATGGTAGTTCACAACCATCCCTAAAGAGATCTGATGCTCTCTCTTCTGGTGCTACTTACATATAATAAATAAATCTTTTTAAAAAAGACAAATAAATATACCTATCTAGAGAAAGAAGAGAAGTGACTAGCTACGTTTAAATATAAAGAATTTCAAGCAGTGAATGTCTATCACACTGCATATTCCTTGGGTAATTCCCTCAAGACTAAATTCAGGTTTACTGAAGTGAACCTATATATCTGCATTACTTCTTTCCATCCAAAATTTCCCACCTGTATAACATGATTATATTGGTTATGAAATTTTATTAATAATTTCCAGGATGATATGTGAAAAAAATCTAGGTTATTTATCTTTAATCCACAATGCAAAAGTAAAATAGTATGCCTTCACTCAAGGGGCCATATTCAGATAAAAGCCATCACCTATGGAATACATGCATTACTTTAAAATGAATTGTATGAATCTTTATTTATAGATATAGATACGAAAAACCATGTCATGTATGAAAAGCTCTTTTTTTTCATTAATTATCTGATCAATGTCGAGCTCCATCTAGAATTAACGAATCCGTGGAGGAGGATGAAAAATGACTTTGGACTCTCTGAGGCTTCTTCACGGTGTAACTCTCCAGCTTCTGTGTCCAGGGCAGAGCCCCCATTTCCAGCCCCTCCTCCCCGCTTCCTTCTGCTCTTATGACTGATGTCTATAGAAGCACAGGTAACAGCCAAATAAATAGGTGCTCACAGATGACACTAACGAGTTTGCCCCTTCAGTTGCTGGTATTAGGAAGACAACATCCTACCTTACAAACGTTAAGTACTTTCATTGCCAAAGAGTATACACACTGATCACCCTGGATGTGTGATAAGGAGACAGATGTAATCCTTGTCACACAGAAAGCCAAGGAAGACAGACTGCAGTTAACTATGACACTGCTGTGAATCAGATGTACAGATACTTCCTAAAACGCTGCTAAATTTCCCCCGATTAAAATAACTATGTTTGCATTTTCAAATACTGATGAAAACATGAAGTGAAGAAAATAGCAATCGTACAATTGCCAAATGCTTGAGTGGGACAAAAGGCAAAATCGAAATTATGCCAGAACCAGAAGTACAGTCTGTGACATGCATACCTACGTGTATTTTCCTTACATGTGAAGATGTAATGTCAACATGCAGATATTTCATCCCACTGAAAATGGAAAACCGCAGTGACCAATATGGTGGCCATCAGCCACAAGTGCTACCTGAATCACAAGCAGGGTGGCTAGAACAAACTGATACTGCTTTTAGTGTAAAACACGTCTTGGATAGTTAACTCACTACAAGCTAACGGCAGTGTGTCTCCATATTCTCTATGACTACCTGCTGGGTCAAATGTAGTATCGCCATAAATTTTATTTTTCCTTTTACTCTCTTTATGTACGTTCTGAACATGCAAAGCTAGATGTGGTTTTTTCCCATTAGTTTATTTACTTATTTATTCATATTACACAGCTGACTATGGCCGATGCAGAGAAGCACAGCTAACTATGTTTCATTCCTACTTAGATATATAAGACGCTCACCTAGGAGGCCGGCAGGACTGCTTTCCTCAAAGCCACTGGGTGACACTGTTCTCCACAAAACTGACACAACCAAGTCAACGTCCCCACGGGGCCAAAAAGACACATGTGCAGGATGCGTATGGGTCGCACATTCACATGCAAGTATGCGTACATGTGTAAGTACACACAAATATGGCAGCCAAGGAAGAGAATCTTACTCAGACCACTCATTGTCTCAGGGTGAAAGGCTTGGTAGGCCGTGGAGTCCATTGTTATGTTCAGGACTTACAGATTTGACAGTTCGAAAGATCATTCATAGGTCCGCTAATGGTAACGAAGCTAGGACAATATCAGTCATGCAGAAGGGGGTTGGTTTGGGGCTTTTCTCGAAAGGCTTTCTGACCTTAAAATCAGAGGTCCCTTCATAAGCTCTCTTAATATCACATGTACTTATATTTTTATGGCTTCTGAAGGAGACCGGGCAAACTAATTTAGGGGAACACAAACAGCTGTTTTCACTTACAAAGAGGGTTTTACGGCTTCTACATTCATTTTGTGAGGGTTGGGTTTGAAATCCTGAGCATCTTTCAGCCAATTTCCTTAAAAGAAACAAACAAACAATACAACCAAATAGCTGTGTATAAGTGGCCCCTGGAGACCTCAGTGGTAAGATGATGATTCTGCACTTAGTCTTTTCAATGTCGTAGACATTCACAGGAGGGACAAAGGTAACGGTGACAAACTCCTCCCCCAGGAGCTGTCTGGAATTCGTCATTTCTTTTCAACAGTGTGAGATGTTTTGTGTTATTTTCACTTCTGACATATAATCTTCTAAACTGGATTGGCAATCCAGGCTTGGTAACATGAGTTTAAAAAAAAAAATCACAAGTGTTTAGGCTTGGTACCGTCCACCACAATGCCTTCCTGACTGTGTTTCAGGCAGCCAGAGCTAGCTGACTAATCTTCGGTTCAGCTACCAAGATGCATTTCCAAGCCTTCCCTCCATGCCCCTCCCTGTGAAATCAGACGAGCTCAGATCTTCTAACCACAGCCTAGCCCCAGGTGGAGCATCATTCAACTTCGTGGTAAACAGCCATGAGTTCTCTAAAGATCCAAGAATGTGTTCTTTTAACATTCAATGTGGAAAAAAAGCAAAAGGCAATATATATATATTGTGTGCCTTCATTCATATATATATATATATATACATATATATATATATATATATATTCAATGTGCCCTATGTCCAGTAGCATTTTATCTTTACTTCAAAACCTGCTGTCAGTACACACTAGTTTCCATTTCTAAAGACACTGCATTTCCAGAGTAAATACTTCACATTTAAAACACTTATGTTTAACATTTCGATGCTGAAGACTTTGCGTTTATCTAACAGCATGACAACTTTACATAAAAGCAAAACAAGAAAGTTTGCATAAAATTTAACAAATGAATGGGTTCTAGATCCTGATTTAAAACCTGCTCTAAAGTACTATCTACATTCCTTAACCTATTTCTTTCTTTTTTGTAATAGGGTCTCACTTAGCTCAGCTGCCTTCAACCTCTGTGTGAAGTTGAAATCTGCCCTCCTGATGGGATCAAAGGTATGCGACTCCATGTTCCATTCCCCCCATGTATTCTCCCAGTGGTCATTTACACATCTACTGGGATTTTTCTCTTATGTCCCAAGTGGTACTCTAAACATTGGAGAGACATGGGCTATATCATTTCCATGTGTACAGTTTTGACACAAGTGTACAATTTTAGCACAATATTTAGCACAAGGCCTGGTGTACAAACGTGTTGACGTGAGAGTTGGTGTAGTTGACTGACCAAAGGTCTATATGGATCACATTAGCTGACAGGAGAGTTTCCTTTTAAAACAGTGCCACATACAGGATAAATAGTATGATCGATTCATGTTTTTGACAATCATCCACCTGTGAACAATCCTCACCAGCACCTCTTTTAGACTTTTACCCATGGGGATAAGAATCTGTGTATTTTATGTTGCAAGCAGCACAACCCTACATGCTTAGCCCAAAATTAAAGTGATGATCAAAGGTGGCCATATTTTAAAAAAAAAAAAAAATGGACAGAAAACTCCTGTAAAAAAAAATACCTCCAGTAAAAATATCCTCAACAGCAAAAGTGCATAAAGGCAATTGTTTACTATCATAGAAAGGAACAGAAAGGTATTGGTTCATTGGAAAATTAACAACCTTAACAACACATCTAAAATGTGAGAATACACAAATTTGGGGTTCTCTCTGGGGTTCTCCAGAATGACTTGCTAAGACTTCACAAAACAGATGAATGTAGAATGAAGGCACACGTTGTGGTTTCAGTCAGCATGCAGCGCTCTTAGAAAATACGATTATTAAATATCACGCAGAAAAAGGGAAGGAGGAAGACGCCATGGGTCAGAGATCCGCAGGAACTAAGAAACAATCCATCACAAGTGTGTGTGAGTAGGCATCTGTCCGCAATGCTAAAGAAACACTGGAGTGGCCCAGGGCAAATGTTTCAGCTTGTCAACGTCGTCTCCCCAGACACTATGCTACACAATAGTGGCATTGATCCGGGGTGCTCACACCCATGTTTTCTGAAAAATGCAACTTCCACCCTAATCCCCCCAACAAACTCACTCCTTTAAAGGAACCAAATAATGGGAGTTTTCAATGAAGTCATAGACTCTAGCAAGCTGTGGCCAGCACGAACCATATTAATTGAAGAAATTTTAAAATAGAAGTGGGCTTATTGGCTTGATACCCACATGATATAAGATGGATTTTTAACACAGAGAGTTCAGTGTGGCAAGGTCTTCAGGTGTCCGGAAGCCTGCAGCCACGATTCTCAGAGCTAAATCTCTGAATGGAATTATAACAAATTCACACAAATGTCACAACAGATATAATGTGTGTTTTCCATGCCACTGTCCCTCATCCAACCCAAGTGTAACCCCTCCCCCAGGCTTTTCCAGATGTATTTCATACACAGAGTCACTGTTCTGGCTGTTTATTTAATTAACATGACAGCCCGGCACACACTGTTTCTTTCAGTTCTACAGTTAAACTTTTTACACTTTAGACTCAAGACAGAAAGAGTAAAGTGACTGTTTTCACTCCTTCCAACCTCTGGAAATTTATATAGATTCTCTGACTATTTCTGTCAGTTAAAATGGTCCTTTGGTATGCTTTAAATATCAGTATTCACAAAGTAAAAAAAAAAAGTCACGGGAAAACAAAACATTATTTTCCCCACTTTTCCCAGGAGAATAAGAAAACCTTGTTTTGCCTTTTCAGAGGCTGACATTAATTAATTTTAATTCTGTCACCAAGCCATAATCAATATTTCTGTTTCTATCAGTATGAACTGAGGAATAATAATGAAATATGATAGAAACCACAATTTAAAGAACCACATTTCTTAAATGTACCCAGTGTAAGAAACATCAAAATATATTTAGAAATTTAAAGTGTGCTACATTCTATATATTCAAAATAGGATACGACTGGCTTTATCTGTGAAAGAGACCTTGCCCGGTCCCAGGTTCAATTCCCAACATCACCAAACATTTCTGTCCCTTTAAATACTGAAGTTCTACTAAGGCTGCCTGCAGGACTGTATGACAGACAGATCAGTGGGTAAAGACACTAGCCACCAAGCCTGCCGACCAGAGAGAGATTCCCAGACTCACATGGTAGGAGAGAGAGCTGTCCTGCAGGTTGTCCTCTGATCCCCAAACACACACGCTATGCTGAACATGTATACATTAGCTTATGCTTACGTGAACACATGTAATTAAATAATAAACTGTCTCAAAAAATATTTGAGAAGAAATATTCCTGTGCTTTGTATCTGTACTGGGAAAGCTATCAAGTTCTATTTGTTTTAAAGTAATGGCATTTAAGAAAGCCCACCATATACCCACCCTCCAGTGAGTGCCAACAGAAACCATTATCCCAACTTTCTTTTTTCATTGTTTACACGGGAGGGGGGGAGGGGGGCGTTGAAGGAACATTAAAATATCCTCTTCACACCAGTGCTTAACAACTTGACCCTCTCTGCTACCAAACTTATATGCAAATGCAAGTACAATCACATAGGCTAGTGGTTTTCAATGGAGCACTTAAAGAAATAGTCTCGGGAGAGCGTAGCTTTTGCTTTAGTAAGGCAAACAATATATCTTGTACATTTCTGACTGCGTTTGTGTCTATCACAAAGAAATTAGTCATTAATGTGGCTCAAAGGCATTCATGGGAGAACTGGATGACTTCTGCTTTTTCCCTATGAAACCCTATATTTAACGTATTAAATTCTTAACAAGTAAGTAAAATAAAATTACATTTGGTTTGGAATCCGTTGGAAATGAATGGGCAAGCTGGATTCAGTAATTTCAGAGAAGTGAATGTTCAGTAGTGTTCGGTGAGGCATATAGAGAACAGGCATGCCTGAAGTGTTTTCCAAAAGTTGAGAGTTGCAAAACTAACTTTGTGTGTAAATAGAACTTATTCATCACAATTGTTCAATAAATGCTGGGTACTTCTGCACATTGGATGTTGGCACACGGGTACAGAATCAAATTGACAAGGTGATAGCTGCTGTCGGATGTGAGAATTCACTTCCAGAGGACACGTATGCCTTAGCCAACCCAAGTCTTCCCAGACCATCAACCTTAAATGTGTAACTTAGCACATTACATCTAAGAACCCAGGCTCAATCCTGAGGATACAGGGTTGGCAAGGCTGGGCAACAAAGATGCTGTCAATTTTAGAAGATACTTTTGGTTGTCTCGGGACACACCTGGTGCCTTCCCTGATTCTCTGACCAAAATATAGACCTGCATTTCCTTTCTTTGCTGCAAATTGTCCCTGTTACAAACTCAATTCTACAGGGAACTGTGATAATTCTAAATTTCTGGGGAGGAGAGAGAAAGAAAGACAGAGGGAGGGAGGGGCTGCTTGTCTTATGAGAATTTCAGCATATATTCTTCTGTGCCTCTTTAGACAGCGAGGAGAGAGACTTCACAAGCAGTGGTCACTGTCACCCACACAGAGAAGAGAAATACCCCCAACTTTCTCACCTAAATTCCACGATGAGCAACAGCTATGTCAGTCGGTTCTTAGGAAACCTCCGTCTTCGTGCCTTCCAGCACTATTTAAAACTCACTGGTTGCCTACAAGAACTGACCCCATTCCAAAAAGAACTAACCAGACAGCACTTAGGAAAGTGGTAGATGCTCATTTTATGCTTCTGTTCATTCTGGACTTCGTCAGTATGCAAATGATCATGGCACCCTTTGCCCTCTTAATCAGAAGTTTGCTTCCTTATGATGAAAAAGATAAGGCATTTACTATATGGCTCCCAACCTTGTCACAGAGTTCGGCCAACGTATGAGCTGTCACCTCGCCCTATCTCAGAAGATACTACTCCATGTCAGCACCACCCAGTACCCACAATTATGTGCAGCAACAGCTTTAATGGGTCATATATAAAAGCCAGGCTTCAAGTTGCTGCTGCACACAACCAGGGCCTCTTGTCATCCTAAGTGAGAGCTTGATTTACAACATTCTTCATTCACACGGCCTTGAAGAAGAATTCCCAAAGAAAACGATCAGGATGAACGATAAACGTGTACTATTCAAGTACTGGACGCCAAGCTCAATGAGACTCTTCTAAGATCAGCCCAGTGCCTCTCTCGTTTCTAGTTTGAAGCAGAGAGAGGAGAGGAAACCTGTATTCAAGTCTAGTCTATGTCCATCAGCAGAGCTGCCTCGGTCACCTGGAAGCCTTCTGATCTCAAATCCACTCTGAACGCTCTTAATCTGAAATGTCAGAAATTTAATTCTAAGGGCTAAGTGGCATTAATGCGGAGTCAAATTACTTCTGATTTGATCCAGATTTTTCCTATAAGGTAGGCTTCAATATTGGCAAGGACCACATCACATTTCCCTTTAAGTGAAAGAGAAATGTGTTTGTTGTCCAGTGTTCTTAATGGTCATGCTTTCATTCAGAAACTTCTCTCTCTCCTGAACCTATCAATACATAGCTTATTCTATCAATCTCCAGATCTCCACACAAGGGAAGCATCAGTCAGTGGCCTGCATTTTCCCCTTGACTCTTAGAACAGGTTTAAAGCCAGAAATATTTGTTTCTGCTAAACAAAAAATTAAATTAAGTATACTTGTTTTAAAGTAAGCATGAACATGCAATGCTATCATCCAGTCCATGACATAAAGTCCAAGAGCTGACCATCTGGGTAATCAACTCCCTTTCAGAAACAAGCCAACCATTCACACCATATGGTGACTGATATATTTCTAAGGAATACCTAACATTTATCCCTAGGATAACCCAAAAAGAAAACGCTTACTATATCATAAGAACAGCCTTTCAGCCTGAAAGTCATTCTAAGGGGATCATGGGTAGGTGTGAATTTAAGTAGAAAAAAAAGCATAAATTTCTATTTAGAGTGCAGAATCAGCCTTCTGAACCCCTTCAACAAATGTCAGACCCGGTGGAGAAAACTGAAGGGGAAAGACCTTAGATGCAGCTTGTGTTTAAAAGTGGAAATGGTTCTCCTAAACCATGCAGGGTAACTATCCCAGGACACTAAAGATGTTTGCAGCCCCCTTCCCCCAAATCAGAACTGTGAGAAACTGCTCCACAGACTTCACTCCGGATTCCACTCCCCTGCCTCCTCCTTCCTCCAAGACACACATCGCTAGCAATCTCAAGAGAGTCTGGATCAATATTTCCTGCAAACCTTGAGGAAGTCGCTTGAATTTCTCTCCATTTAGGTATATAAATGCCCATGAGGAAGGTTACTTTTTCTAAGTGAACAATAAAAGCATTGCGCCCAATTCTGTACCATTCTAAAGTTCACACATAGCCCTAAAGTGTAAAACCTCAGTTCAGAGTTCAACACAGTGGTGTGTAGCAACTAAAGTATATCTACAAGCAGGCTGGCTGCCGTCTGGTGCTGTCTCTCTAAACAAGAGTCACTGCAAAAACAGGAGTGTGAGTCCAGTGCCTCGCAGTCCAGGATACCTTGCCTGGCTACTGAAACTTCTTTACTAGCTTTTGTGAATGTTTACCCTGGCACTTAATAAGAAACAAAATTTTATTATCTTTTAAAAGACACATAAATATAGAAAATGCACGTGTTGATAGCCACTTGCAATAAATAAATAAATAAATAAATAAATAAATAAATAAATAAATAAATAAATAAATAAATTGCTTCCAAAAATTTAGGGAGAGCAGAAATGCTTCAAAAAGCGCAAGGACTCAAAAAACCAGGTGTAGGAGATTTGAAAACATGGCCCAGCTGTGGAAGTCGAGTAAGGCCACTCAGTTTTTTACTTTTTCCTGTCTTCTGTTGTTCTGGCTGTAAACTACTCCAAG